>NW_027142530.1:535000-540000 GCF_026170545.1 Melanerpes formicivorus
ACGCTCTGCAGGCTTCTCAGTCACCCCAGGCTGCACCAGAAACCTCTCCCGCACGCTCTGCAGGCTTCTCAGCCACACCAGGCCGCAGCAGAAGCCTCTCCCGCACGCTCTGCAGGCTTCCGTCCCACCCCAGGCCCCAACAGAAGCCTCTCCCGCACGCTCTGCAGGCTTCTCAGCCACCCCAGGCCGCAGCAGAAGCCTCTCCCGCACGCTCTGCAGGCTTCTCAGCCACCCCAGGCTGCACCAGAAGCCTCTCCCGCACCCTCTGTAGGCTTCCGACCCACTCCAGGCCGCACCAGAATCCTCTCCCGCACGCTCTGCAGGCTTCCGACCCACTCCAGGCCGCACCAGAAGCCTCTCCCGCACGCTCTGCAGGCTTCCGACCCACCCCAGGCCGCAGCAGAAGCCTCTCCCGCACGCTCTGCAGGCTTCTCAGCCACCCCAGGCCGCACCAGAGGATCTTTTGCACCTCTCTGGATGTCACCCAGAGACTCCAGGCCGCACCAGAAGCCTCCCCCGCACGCTCTGCAGGCTTCTCAGCCACCACAGGCCGCACCAGAGGATCTTTTGCTCCTCTCTGGCAGTCACCCAAAGACTCCAGGCCGCACCAGAGGATCTTTTGCACCTCTCTGGACGCCACCCAGAGACTCCAGGCCGCACCAGAGGCCTTCCGCCGCCACTCTGGGGGTCTCAGCGCCAGCCCAGACTGCACCAGAAGCCTCCCCCGCATGCTCTGCAGGCTTCCGACCCACCCAGGCTCCACCAGAGGCCCCCCCCCCCAACCATTTACAGGCTGCAGTGCCAGCCTCGGCCCCGCTGGCAGCCTCCCTTGTCTGCTTTGGAAGGCCTCCCATCCACTCCAGACCTGCCTGGAGGCCTCCCTCGACTGCTCCCGGGGCCCTCGAAGCCACCCTAATCCTTTCTGGAGGACCTGCTCGACCGCTCGGGCGGCTTCTGACGCACCCTCGGCCATCCGGCGCCCAGCAGCTCCCAGGGCCAGGCACCGGCCTCCCCCTCCGGCCACCCCTGGGGCCGGGGGTGGCTCGGACTCGGCGCCCCCAATGTGTCATCCCGTCCCCCCCCCCCCCACACCGCCGAACATTCGCTGCAGCCGAGGGCTTGCCGCTCGACGCCTACCCCACCCACCCAGCCCCCCGCTGCTGCCCGGCGCTGCCCCGGCCGCTGCGCCCCGCCTCTCATCGCTCCCCCCACCCGGCAACCGGCCGCCGGGCACGGCAAGTCCCAGGGCAGGGAACAGGTGCTGCCGGGACCCCGTGCTGGCTGCCGGCTTCCCGGGGCTGCCCCGGGCACGGACAGGTCGCCCCCCCGCCCCGGCGAATGTTCACCGAACCGGCTGCTGGCTGCCTTCGAGCACCCCCCGCCCCCCGCCACTATCGTCCCCCCCCGCTCCCCGCCTCCGCTGCCGCTTCTCCGCGCACCGCCTCCACTGCCTCGCCCCACCGCCGGCGAACGAGTCGGCGGATCCATACCGTCCCGAGAGCCCGAGGTGGCGGCACCCAATGCGGGTCCGGCCGCGGCCGGGACCCCGTGCCGGTCGCCGGCTTCCCGGGACGGCCCCGGAACGGCCACGGTCGCCTCCGGGGTGACGTTCACCGAAGCGGCTGCCGGCTGTCTTCGAGCCCCCACTCCCCCCCCACCTCCGCTGTCGCTTCTCCCCGCACCCCGTCCACTGCCTCCCCCCGCCGCCGGCGAACGAGTCGCCAGATCCGTAGGGTGCCGGAAGCCCGAGGCGGCGGGACCCAGTGCGGGTCCGGCCGCGGCCGGGACCCCGTGCCGCTCGCTGGCTTCCCGGGACGGTCCCGGGAGGGCCCCTGTCGCCTCCTGGCTGACGTTCACCGAAGCGGCTGCCGCCAGTCTTTGGGCCTCCCCCGTGCCAGGGCCGCGGGGATTCGAGCCGGTCCGGCCGCGGCCGGGATCCCGGGCCGGACCATGGCTTCCCGGGCCGGTCCCGGTCGCCTCCCGGGTGACGTGCACCGAAGCGGCTGCCAGCTGTCTCCGAGCCCCCCTCACCCCCGCCTCCGCTGCCGCTTATGCCCGCACCTCCTTCACTGCCTCCCCCCACCGCCGGCGAGCGAGTCCCCGGATCTGTAGGGTGCCGGGAGCCCGAGGCGACGAGCGGCTCCGGCTGCTGCCGGGACCGCGAGGATTCGAGCCGGTCCGGCCGAGGCCGGGATCCCGTGCCGAACGCCGGCTTCCCGGGACGGTCCCGGGAGGGCCCCTGTCGACTCCTGGGTGATGTTCAACGAAGCGGCTGCCGGCTGTCTTCGAGCCCCCACCCCTGCCGTGGCCGCGGGGATTCGCGCCGGTCCGGCAGCTGACGGTTCCCTGTGCTGGACGCCGGCTTCCCGGGACTGCCCCGGGACAGCCCCGGTCGCCTCCCGGGTGACGTTCACCGAAGCTGCTGCCGCCTGTCTTTGCCCCCCCCCCCCCCCGTGCTCTCCCTCAGCCGGGAGGTAGACGTGCTCTCCCTCAGGCGGCGAGTAGACGTGCTCTCCCTCGGCGAGTAGATGTGCTCTCCCTCGGCGAGTAGACGTGCTCTCCTTCGGCGAGTAGACGTGCTCTCCTTCGGCGAGTAGACGTGCTCTCCCTCGGCGAGTAGACGTGCTCTCTCTCGGCGAGTAGACGTGCTCTCCCTCGGCGAGTAGACGTGCTCTCCGTGGAGATCGCGCTTGTCGCCAAGGGGTCGCTGTTGCGCTCTGCCTCCGCCTACGTCATCGTACAAGCCGGCGTGATTTCTGCGACCTGCCGCTGGGCGGAGGTCGGCTGGTTGTGTGCTCGCGGAGCTGACGGCCCTCCAGTTCCGTATATGAGGGAACGAGTGACGCCGAGCACTCCCAGGGCAGCGCTGCCGAGCGGCTGCTCCAAGCCACCCGCCAGGCGGCTGGGCAGGGGTCCGTCTGGCTTCTCGGTGGCTTTCCCCCGGGTCAGAGAGGGGACCCGCGGGGCCGAGCAAAGGCGCGACGGTTTGGAGCGGCCGCTGGCGCACCCTCAGCGGTGTTGGACGGATTTCGCTCGTCCGTGAGCCGGAGCCCAGCCCAGGCTCGGCAAAGAAAGAGGGGAAAAGAAAAAAAGTTGACGAGTGGCTGGCGCCGGCCACTGCCGAAGTGTGGAACCCCCGAAGCGAAGTTTGCCCGGTGGGGCACGGGGGCAGAGAAAGCCGGGGAGACGTGGTGCCGGCGTCGGTCCCACCAAGAATGGAAAGCAAGCCCGTCCAGGCACGGCGAGAGAGAGCCCGGTAAGGGGCAGAGAGAGTTCCCAGCACTGGACCCTCTTCACGGGGGTTCCCCCCATGGCCAAAGCCGCAGCCCGCGGGGGCACGGCATCTAAGGGAAAAGCCAGCGGCGGTGACTGGCCACTCGTATGCTATGGAGCCTGGCATGGGGGGAGGAGGGCAAGCCGGTGCCCCAGCACGGCTTCCTCCTGGCTCCAGAGGGGCGCCCCGTGATGGAGATGTAACTCGGTGCAGCTTGAGGGAAAATGCAAGCCCACATTTCGGGGAGGCAGAGGTGCCCTTTGAGCCGGTGCGGCCCGGTGCAGCTTGCCCCCCCCCCCCCCGTCTCTGGAGGGCGCCCCGTTTGCTCCTCCGGCGTTAAAGCTGGAGCCCAGGGACCCACCTGGGTGGGAAAAACAGCCCGTGCGGTGCGGGCTGTGTGCAACCAAGGGGGGGGAGGTGGAGCCTGTGGCCGGCTCCCCCCCGTCGTCCCCACCGAGCCTGATGCTGGCACCGGGGGCGTGAGGCGGCGATTTGGGCTGTGAGGGAGAAAAAGAGGTGTACGGTATGGAGCCGGGGGGCCGGGGAGCCCCTCGCCCTCCTGCCTCCCAGCGTCCTGGCTGCGCACCTCGGGGCCGTCCCCGGGTGCGTTGGCAGGGTGATCCGCGGCTGCCTGGCCGTCGGTGCCACCCCCAGAGGCTTTGACGTGTTGCCCGCACGCCGAGCCCCGTGCCTGCTGGCTGCTCCCGAGGGCGGTGGCGGGTGCACGTGGCTGTGTCTGTCCCAGAAGAGCGAGGCCATGGGGCCTCCGCTGGCTTCCTTTCCTTCTGTGCTTGTTGATCGATGAGGCCTTTCGGGTCGCGTCGGAAAGGGCCCCCGGCCAGCAGGGCAAGGGCGGTCTTCCTTTCCACTTTGCTTTCCGTCGTGTGTGAGGTGTCGTCCCCGTTCCCCCAGCCCCGATCGGCTCGAGCGGGGGGGAGCCGTGGCGTTAGCGGCCCGGCGCGTGCCTTGCCGCATCCTCCCCTTTCCATCTCCCCCACGGTGCTGGGGCAGGGTTCGGGGACTGGTCTACCGCAACCGGCTTTGTGACTGCTGCGTGGCCCCGTGAGTTTTCAGGTGTCCTAAAACGCGTGAGGCGCCGGTGTCGTCCTTGGTTCCGGGTACCCGCGGGTGCCGGCCGCGAGCAGCTGCGTGTGGCGGGGGTTGGCCGAGCCGAGAGCGAGGCGGCGGCGTTGCAAAAGTTAAAAGGGGCTAAAAGCTGCGCCGCGCATGAGGCCTCACCTGCCCAGGTGGGGTCCCCGAGGGTTCCTCCCTAAATGAAACCTCTAGCCTGAGAGCGGCGGCTTTTTGGCCGTACCCCCGCCCGCTGCCGAGCGAGCCGCCCCGGCTCTAAGGTCCTGGCGTGCCGGGGGCGCGCCCCGTTTCCGCGGGTCGCTGTCTCCTCTAGCACGTCCCGGTGCTCCCGTGGCAAGGCGGGGAGAGAGACGAGGGCCTTCTCCCCGCTGGGCGTGTCGGTATCGCTCGCTTCCGCTGCTGCTGCCTGAATCGTGCCCGGGATCTGGCAGCCAGGGGCCGGCCTCGGGGGCGGGGGAGCCCCAGCCAGCCTGTGAGGCCGCGTGGAGTTGGGAAGCGTGTGCTTGCATTCGCACGCGAGGGAACTAGCCGCGTCAGCGGGTTACCGGGCTGCCTTGTCCACAGCCTTCGTGGGAGGAGCCCGGCCCGCCAGGGTCGGAGAGGCACCGTCCCCTCCGGGTGCGCCGGTGCCGCC
>NW_027142530.1:552500-557500 GCF_026170545.1 Melanerpes formicivorus
GGTTGCGCTCCGCTCCTCCGGCCCTAAAGCCGCCCTCGCCCGCCCCCCGGCTTGCCGCTTGGCTGGGCTGCCCGCCCGCCCGCTAATCCCCCCAACGCCCCCACCCCAAAAACACCCCAGCCCTACCGCATGCCGCTCCCCCTCTCCCCGCTCTCGCTGACCGCTGCCACCCCCCCCCCACCCCTCCCCCCCGAAACAAACCCCCCAGCCCTACCGCATGCCGCTCCCCCTCTCTCCCTAGCCTGCCCCCCCCGCCGTCGCTTGCTGCTGCCGCCGCCGCCGCCGCCGCCGCCGCCGCCGCCGCCGGGACCCGCCTCGGTCTGGTGGCGCGCGCTCGGAGATCCCCGGCTACCCGTCCGTCCGTCCCTCCCTCCCGCCCCGCCCCGGGGGAGGGCCCGGGGCAGCGCGGGCAGGCGGGGAGCAAAAAAAGGCGCGGGCGCCAAAAAACGTCGGGGTCCCGGGGTGGCGGAGGGGGGCGGCGGCGGGGGGCGGCGGCGGGTACACGGCGCCGGGTCCAGGGCGCCGGGTCCAGCCCGTCCCGGGGCGGGGACAGGTGGTGTCGTCCGTCCCCGCCCCCGTAACCTGCTCTGAAGCATCCGCTTCCCGCCGCGGTTCGCCCTCCACCCCCCCGCCGCACACGCAGCTGCCGCTTCCCGCCGCCTCTGCCCCCCGCCCCGGGATCAACCACCCGCCGGGTCCAGCCGGTCCCGGTCCCGGGAACCTGCTCCCGGGGCCAGCCGGAGCCACGCCCCCTCCTCTGACGCTTCCAGCTGCCGCCTCCCCTCCCACCCCCCCAAACTCACACTGGCCCTCGCCGGCCCGCCCACCCGCCTACCTGCTTGCCCGCCGCCGCTGGGTGGCGTGCCGGACACTCTCGCACACAGGTACACAGACAGGGACACAGGGACACAGGCACTCAGGCACACAGGGACACAGGGACACAGGGACACAAGGACACAGGGACACAGGCACTCAGGCACTCAGGCACTCAGGGACACAGGGACACAGGGACACAGGGACACAGGCACTCAGGCACTCAGGGACACAGGGACACAGGGACACAGGCACTCAGGCACACAGGGACACAGGTGGCGGGCCGGAGGCCGCTCTCCACTGTGTGGCAGGGGTCCAAGAGCCACCCCAGCCCAACCCAGAGGGTCTTTTGCACCTCTCTAGAGGCCACCCAGAGACCCCAGGCCGCAGCAGAAGCCTCCCCCGCACGCTCTGCAGGCTTCCGACCCACCCCAGGCCGCAGCAGAAGCCTCTCCCGCACGCTCTGCAGGCTTCTCAGCCAGCCCAGGCCGCAGCAGAAGCCTCTCCCCGCACGCCCTGCAGGCTTCTCAGCCACCCCAGGCCGCAGCAGAAGCCTCCCCCGCACGCTCTGCAGGCTTCTCAGCCACCCCAGGCCGCACCAGAAGCCTCTCCCGCACGCTCTGCAGGCTTCTCAGCCACCCCAGGCCGCAGCAGAAGCCTCTCCCGCACGCTCTGCAGGCTTCTCAGCCACCCCAGGCCGCAGCAGAAGCCTCTCCCCGCACGCTCTGCAGGCTTCTCAGCCACCCCAGGCCGCAGCAGAAGCCTCTCCCGCACGCTCTGCAGGCTTCTCAGCCACCCCAGGCCGCAGCAGAAGCCTCCCCCGCACGCTCTGCAGGCTTCTCAGCCACCCCAGGCCGCAGCAGAAGCCTCTCCCGCACGCTCTGCAGGCTTCTCAGCCACCCCAGGCCACAGCAGAAGCCTCTCCCGCACGCTCTGCAGGCTTCTCAGCCACCCCAGGCCGCAGCAGAAGCCTCCCCCGCACGCTCTGCAGGCTTCTCAGCCACCCCAGGCCCCAACAGAAGCCTCTCCCGCACGCTCTGCAGGCTTCCGACCCACCCCAGGCCGCAGCAGAAGCCTCTCCCGCACGCTCTGCAGGCTTCCGTCCCACCCCAGGCCGCACCAGAAGCCTCCCCCGCACGCTCTGCAGGCTTCTCAGCCACCCCAGGCCGCACCAGAAGCCTCCCCCGCACGCTCTGCAGGCTTCTCAGCCACCCCAGGCCGCACCAGAAGCCTCCCCCCGCACGCTCTGCAGGCTTCTCAGCCACCCCAGGCCCCAACAGAAGCCTCTCCCGCACGCTCTGCAGGCTTCCGACCCACCCCAGGCCCCAACAGAAGCCTCTCCCGCACGCTCTGCAGGCTTCTCAGCCACCCCAGGCCGCACCAGAAGCCTCCCCCGCACGCTCTGCAGGCTTCCGACCCACCCCAGGCCGCAGCAGAAGCCTCTCCCGCACGCCCTGCAGGCTTCTCAGCCACCCCAGGCCGCAGCAGAAGCCTCTCCCGCACGCTCTGCAGGCTTCTCAGCCACCCCAGGCCGCAGCAGAAGCCTCTCCCGCACGCTCTGCAGGCTTCTCAGCCACCCCAGGCCGCAGCAGAAGCCTCTCCCGCACGCTCTGCAGGCTTCTCAGCCACCCCAGGCCGCAGCAGAAGCCTCTCCCGCACGCTCTGCAGGCTTCTCAGCCACCCCAGGCCCCAACAGAAGCCTCCCCCGCACGCTCTGCAGGCTTCTCAGCCACCCCAGGCCGCACCAGAAGCCTCTCCCCGCACGCTCTGCAGGCTTCCGACCCACCCCAGGCCGCACCAGAAGCCTCCCCCGCACGCTCTGCAGGCTTCTCAGCCACCACAGGCCGCACCAGAGGATCTTTTGCACCTCTCTGGACGCCACCCAGAGACTCCAGGCCGCACCAGAGGCCCCCCCCCCAACCATTTACAGGCTGCAGTGCCAGCCTAGGCCCTGCTGGCAGCCTCCCTTGTCTGCTTTGGAAGGCCTCCCATCCACTCCAGACCTGCCTGGAGGCCTCCCTCGACTGCTCCCGGGGCCCTCGAAGCCACCCTAGGCCTTTCTGGAGGACCTGCTCGACCGCTCGGGCGGCTTCTGACGCACCCTCGGCCATCCGGCGCCCAGCAGCTCCCAGGGCCAGGCACCGGCCTCCCCCTCCGGCCGCCCCTGGGGCCGGGGGTGGCTCGGACTCGGCGCCCCCAACGTGTCGTCCCGTCCCCCCCCCCCCCCCCGCACCGCCGAACATTCGCTGCAGCCGAGGGCTTGCCGCTCGACGCCTACCCCACCCGCCCAGCCCCCCGCTGCCGCCCGGCGCTGCCCCGGCCGCTGCGCCCCGCCTCTCCTCGCTCCCCCCCACCCGGCAACCGGCCGCCGGGCACGGCAAGTCCCAGGGCAGGGAACAGGTGCTGCCGGGACCCCGTGCTGGCTGCCGGCTTCCCGGGGCTGCCCCGGGCACGGACAGGTCGCCCCCCCCGCCCCGGCGAATGTTCACCGAACCGGCTGCCGGCTGCCTTCGAGCACCCCCCGCCCCCCGCCACTATCGTCCCCCCCGCCCCCCCTCCGCCTCCGCTGCCGCTTCTCCCCGCACCGCCTCCACTGCCTCCCCCCGCCGCCGGCGAACGAGTCGCCGGATCCGTAGGGTGCCGGGAGCCCGAACGGCGAGCGGCTCCGGCTGCTGCCGGGACCGCGGGGCTTCGAGCCGCTCCGGCCGCGCCCGGGACCCCCGTGCCGGAAGCCGGCATCCCGGGACGGCCCCGGGACGGCCCCGGTCGCCGGCCGGGTGACGTTCAGCGAAGCGGCTGCCGCCAGTCTTTGGGCCTCCCCCGTGCCGGGGCCGCGGGGCTTCGAGCCGGTCCGGCCGCGGCCGGGATCCCGGGCCGGACGATGGCTTCCCGGGCCGGTCCCGGTCGCCTCCCGGGTGACGTTCACCGAAGCGGCTGCCGGCTGTCTTCGAGCCCCCCCCCCGCCTCCGCATCCGCTGCCTCTTCTCCCCGCACCCCCTCCACTGCCTCCCCCCGCTGCCGGCGAACGAGTCGGCGGATCCATACCGTCCCGAGAGCCCGAGGCGGCGGCACCCAGTGCGGGTCCGGCCGAGGCCGGGACCCCGTGCCTGTCGCAGGCTTCCCGGGACGGCCCCGGGAGGGCCCCAGTCTCCTCCCGGGTGACGTTCACCGAAGCGGCTGCCGGCTGTCTTCGAGCCCCCACCCCTGCCGTGGCCGCGGGGATTCGCCCCGGTCCGGCAGCTGACGGTTCCCTGTGCCGGACGCCGGCTTCCCGGGACTGCCCCGGGCCGGTCCCGGTCGCCTCCCGGGTGACGTTCACCGAAGCGGCTGACGGCTGTCTTTGTCCCCCCCCCCCCCGTGCTCTCCCTCAGCCGGGAGGTAGACGTGCTCTCCCTCGGCGAGTAGACGTGCTCTCCCTGGGCGAGTAGACGTGCTCTCCCTCGGCGAGTAGACGTGCTCTCCCTCGGCGAGTAGACGTGCTCTCCCTGGGCGAGTAGACGTGCTCTCCCTCGGCGAGTAGACGTGCTCTCCCTCGGCGAGTAGACGTGCTCTCCCTGGGCGAGTAGACGTGCTCTCCCTGGGCGAGTAGACGTGCTCTCCCTGGGCGAGTAGACGTGCTCTCCCTGGGCGAGTAGACGTGCTCTCCCTGGGCGAGTAGACGTGCTCTCTCTGGGCGAGTAGACGTGCTCTCCCTGGGCGAGTAGACGTGCTCTCCCTCGGCGAGTAGACGTGCTCTCCCTGGGCGAGTAGACGTGCTCTCCCTCGGCGAGTAGACGTGCTCTCCCTGGGCGAGTAGACGTGCTCTCCCTGGGCGAGTAGACGTGCTCTCCCTCGGCGAGTAGACGTGCTCTCCCTCGGCGAGTAGACGTGCTCTCCGCGGAGATCGCGCTTGTCGCCAAGGGGTCGCTGTTGCGCTCTGCCTCCGCCTACGTCATCGTACAAGCCGGCGTGATTTCTGCGACCTGCCGCTGGGCGGAGGTCGGCTGGTTGTGCGCTCGCGGAGCTGACGGCCCTCCAGTTCCGTATATGAGGGAACGAGTGACGCCGAGCACTCCCAGGGCAGCGCTGCCGAGCAGCTGCTCCAAGCCACCCGCCAGGCGGCTGGGCAGGGGTCCGTCTGGCTTCTCGGTGGCTTTCCCCCGGGTCAGAGAGGGGACCCGCGGGGCCGAGCAAAGGCGCGGCGGTTT
>NW_027142530.1:575000-582500 GCF_026170545.1 Melanerpes formicivorus
CGCGGAGCCCCCCCTTCCCGCCGTTGCCTCTTGCCGCTACCCCCGCCCCCCCCCGCTGCCGGTTTGCGCGGAGCCCCCCCGCCTGCCGTTGCCTCTTGCCGCGGCCACCACCGCCCCCCCCACACCCCCCGGCCCCCGTTACCGGTTTGCGCGGAGCCCCCCCCTCCCGACGTTGCCTCTTGCCGCTGCTGCCACCCCCAGCTCCCCATACCCCCCGGCTCCCGTTAGCGGTTTGCGCGGAGCCCCCCCTTCCCGCCGTTGCCTCTTGCCGCTACCCCCGCCCCCCCCCCCCCGCTGCCGGTTTGCGCGGAGCCCCCCCCGCCTGCCGTTGCCTCTTGCCGCGGCCACCACCGCCCCCCCCACACCCCCCGGCCCCCGTTACCGGTTTGCGCGGAGCCCCCCCTCCCGACGTTGCCTCTTGCCGCTGCTGCCACCCCCAGCTCCCCACACCCCCCGGCTCCCGTTACCGCTTTGCACGGAGCCCCCCCGCCCGCCGTTATCTCTTGCCGCTGCCGCGACCCATCTCCCCCCCCCCCCGCCGCCGCTAACTGCCCCCCGAAGCCGCTAGCAGCTGGGCACCCCCCGCCAAAGCCGCCGCGGCTTCCCCTTCCCACATTGTCCCCTGGAGGGGGGATCGCGACGCGGGCTGCCGCTTCCCTCCCGGGCTGCCCGGCTGCTCTCTAACCCCTGCGACCGAGGCGGCGCTGTTAGGGCGGCCGTGCCGGTGCCCCTTGCCGCAGCTAGCCTCTCGCCGCTGCCCCTCCCGTCCGTCGTCCCCCGTCCCCAAAAACTTGCTCCTCTCCACGCTGGAGCCTGCACGGGGGAGGTTGCGCTCCGCTCCTCCGGCCCTAAAGCCGCCCTCGCCCGCCCCCCCGGCTTGCCGCTTGGCTGGGCTGCCCGCCCGCCCGCTAATCCCCCCAACGCCCCCACCCCAAAAACACCCCAGCCCTACCGCATGCCGCTCCCCCTCTCCCCGCTCTCGCTGACCGCTGCCACCCCCCCCCACCCCTCCCCCCCGAAACAAACCCCCCAGCCCTACCGCATGCCGCTCCCCCTCTCTCCCTAGCCTGCCCCCCCCGCCGTCGCTTGCTGCTGCCGCCGCCGCCGCCGCCGCCGCCGCCGCCGCCGCCGCCGGGACCCGCCTCGGTCTGGTGGCGCGCGCTCGGAGATCCCCGGCTACCCGTCCGTCCGTCCCTCCCTCCCGCCCCGCCCCGGGGGAGGGCCCGGGGCAGCGCGGGCAGGCGGGGAGCAAAAAAAGGCGCGGGCGCCAAAAAACGTCGGGGTCCCGGGGTGGCGGAGGGGGGCGGCGGCGGGGGCGGCGGCGGGTACACGGCGCCGGGTCCAGGGCGCCGGGTCCAGCCCGTCCCGGGGCGGGGACAGGTGGTGTCGTCCGTCCCCGCCCCCGTAACCTGCTCTGAAGCATCCGCTTCCCGCCGCGGTTCGCCCTCCACCCCCCCGCCGCACACGCAGCTGCCGCTTCCCGCCGCCTCTGCCCCCCGCCCCGGGATCAACCACCCGCCGGGTCCAGCCGGTCCCGGTCCCGGGAACCTGCTCCCGGGGCCAGCCGGAGCCACGCCCCCTCCTCTGACGCTTCCAGCTGCCGCCTCCCCTCCCACCCCCCAAACTCACACTGGCCCTCGCCGGCCCGCCCACCCGCCTACCTGCTTGCCCGCCGCCGCTGGGTGGCGTGCCGGACACTCTCGCACACAGGTACACAGACAGGGACACAGGGACACAGGCACTCAGGCACACAGGGACACAGGGACACAGGGACACAAGGACACAGGGACACAGGCACTCAGGCACTCAGGCACTCAGGGACACAGGGACACAGGGACACAGGGACACAGGCACTCAGGCACTCAGGGACACAGGGACACAGGGACACAGGCACTCAGGCACACAGGGACACAGGTGGCGGGCCGGAGGCCGCTCTCCACTGTGTGGCAGGGGTCCAAGAGCCACCCCAGCCCAACCCAGAGGGTCTTTTGCACCTCTCTAGAGGCCACCCAGAGACCCCAGGCCGCAGCAGAAGCCTCCCCCGCACGCTCTGCAGGCTTCCCACCCACCCCAGGCCGCAGCAGAAGCCTCTCCCGCACGCTCTGCAGGCTTCTCAGCCACCCCAGGCCGCAGCAGAAGCCTCTCCCGCACGCCCTGCAGGCTTCTCAGCCACCCCAGGCCGCAGCAGAAGCCTCCCCCGCACGCTCTGCAGGCTTCTCAGCCACCCCAGGCCGCAGCAGAAGCCTCTCCCGCACGCTCTGCAGGCTTCTCAGCCACCCCAGGCCGCAGCAGAAGCCTCTCCCGCACGCTCTGCAGGCTTCTCAGCCACCCCAGGCCGCAGCAGAAGCCTCTCCCGCACGCTCTGCAGGCTTCTCAGCCACCCCAGGCCGCAGCAGAAGCCTCCCCCGCACGCTCTGCAGGCTTCTCAGCCACCCCAGGCCGCAGCAGAAGCCTCTCCCGCACGCTCTGCAGGCTTCTCAGCCACCCCAGGCCGCAGCAGAAGCCTCTCCCGCACGCTCTGCAGGCTTCTCAGCCACCCCAGGCCGCAGCAGAAGCCTCCCCCGCACGCTCTGCAGGCTTCTCAGCCACCCCAGGCCCCAACAGAAGCCTCTCCCGCACGCTCTGCAGGCTTCCGACCCACCCCAGGCCGCAGCAGAAGCCTCTCCCGCACGCTCTGCAGGCTTCCGTCCCACCCCAGGCCGCACCAGAAGCCTCCCCCGCACGCTCTGCAGGCTTCTCAGCCACCCCAGGCCGCACCAGAAGCCTCCCCCGCACGCTCTGCAGGCTTCTCAGCCACCCCAGGCCGCACCAGAAGCCTCCCCCGCACGCTCTGCAGGCTTCTCAGCCACCCCAGGCCCCAACAGAAGCCTCTCCCGCACGCTCTGCAGGCTTCCGACCCACCCCAGGCCCCAACAGAAGCCTCTCCCGCACGCTCTGCAGGCTTCTCAGCCACCCCAGGCCGCACCAGAAGCCTCCCCCGCACGCTCTGCAGGCTTCCGACCCACCCCAGGCCGCAGCAGAAGCCTCTCCCGCACGCCCTGCAGGCTTCTCAGCCACCCCAGGCCGCAGCAGAAGCCTCTCCCGCACGCTCTGCAGGCTTCTCAGCCACCCCAGGCCGCACCAGAAGCCTCTCCCGCACGCTCTGCAGGCTTCTCAGCCACCCCAGGCCGCAGCAGAAGCCTCTCCCGCACGCTCTGCAGGCTTCTCAGCCACCCCAGGCCGCAGCAGAAGCCTCTCCCGCACGCTCTGCAGGCTTCTCAGCCACCCCAGGCCCCAACAGAAGCCTCCCCCGCACGCTCTGCAGGCTTCTCAGCCACCCCAGGCCGCACCGGAAGCCTCTCCCGCACGCTCTGCAGGCTTCCGACCCACCCCAGGCCGCACCAGAAGCCTCCCCCGCACGCTCTGCAGGCTTCTCAGCCACCACAGGCCGCACCAGAGGATCTTTTGCACCTCTCTGGACGCCACCCAGAGACTCCAGGCCGCACCAGAGGCCCCCCCCCCAACCATTTACAGGCTGCAGTGCCAGCCTAGGCCCTGCTGGCAGCCTCCCTTGTCTGCTTTGGAAGGCCTCCCATCCACTCCAGACCTGCCTGGAGGCCTCCCTCGACTGCTCCCGGGGCCCTCGAAGCCACCCTAGGCCTTTCTGGAGGACCTGCTCGACCGCTCGGGCGGCTTCTGACGCACCCTCGGCCATCCGGCGCCCAGCAGCTCCCACGGCCAGGCACCGGCCTCCCCCTCCGGCCGCCCCTGGGGCCGGGGGTGGCTCGGACTCGGCGCCCCCAACGTGTTGTCCCGTCCCCCCCCGCCCCGCACCGCCGAACATTCGCTGCAGCCGAGGGCTTGCCGCTCGACGCCTACCCCACCCGCCCAGCCCCCCGCTGCCGCCCGGCGCTGCCCCGGCCGCTGCGCCCCGCCTCTCATCGCTCCCCCCACCCGGCAACCGGCCGCCGGGCACGGCAAGTCCCAGGGCAGGGAACAGGTGCTGCCGGGACCCCCGTGCTGGCTGCCGGCTTCCCGGGGCTGCCCCGGGCACGGACAGGTCGCCCCCCCCGCCCCGGCGAATGTTCACCGAACCGGCTGCCGGCTGCCTTCGAGCACCCCCCGCCCCCCGCCACTATCGTCCCCCCCGCCCCCCCTCCGCCTCCGCTGCCGCTTCTCCCCGCACCGCCTCCACTGCCTCCCCCCGCCGCCGGCGAACGAGTCGCCGGATCCGTAGGGTGCCGGGAGCCCGAACGGCGAGCGGCTCCGGCTGCTGCCGGGACCGCGGGGCTTCGAGCCGCTCCGGCCGCGCCCGGGACCCCGTGCCGGAAGCCGGCATCCCGGGACGGCCCCGGGACGGCCCCGGTCGCCGGCCGGGTGACGTTCAGCGAAGCGGCTGCCGCCAGTCTTTGGGCCTCCCCCGTGCCGGGGCCGCGGGGCTTCGAGCCGGTCCGGCCGCGGCCGGGATCCCGGGCCGGACGATGGCTTCCCGGGCCGGTCCCGGTCGCCTCCCGGGTGACGTTCATCGAAGCGGCTGCCGGCTGTCTTCGAGCCCCCCCCCCGCCTCCGCCTCCGCTGCCGCTTCTCCCCGCACCCCCTCCACTGCCTCCCCCCGCTGCCGGCGAACGAGTCGGCGGATCCATACCGTCCCGAGAGCCCGAGGCGGCGGCACCCAGTGCGGGTCCGGCCGAGGCCGGGACCCCGTGCCTGTCGCAGGCTTCCCGGGACGGCCCCGGAACGGCCGCGGTCGCCGGCCGGGTGACGTTCACCGAAGCGGCTGCCGGCTGTCTTCGAGCCCCCCCCCCCTCCGCCTCCGCTGCCGCTTCTGCCCGCACCTCCTTCACTGCCTCCCCCCGCCGCCGGCGAACGAGTCGCCGGATCCGTAGGGTGCCGGGAGCCCGAACGGCGAGCGGCTCCGGCTGCTGCCGGGACCGCGGGGATTCGAGCCGCTCCGGCCGCGGCCGGGACCCCGTGCCGGAAGCCGGCATCCCGGGACGGCCCCGGGACGGCCCCGGTCGCCGGCCGGGTGACGTTCAGCGAAGCGGCTGCCGCCAGTCTTTGGGCCTCCCCCGTGCCGGGGCCGCGGGGATTCGAGCCGGTCCGGCCGCGGCCGGGATCCGGGGCCGGACGATGGCTTCCCGGGCCGGTCCCGGTCGCCTCCCGGGTGACGTTCACCGAAGCGGCTGACGGCTGTCTCCGAGCACCCCCCCCCCCCTCCGCCTCCGCTGCCGCTTCTGCCCGCACCTCCTTCACTGCCTCCCCCCGCCGCCCGCGAACGAGTCGCCGGATCCGTAGGGTGCCGGGAGCTCCGAACGGCGAGCGGCTCCGGCTGCTGCCGGGACCGCGGGGATTCGAGCCGCTCCGGCCGCGGCCGGGACCCCCGTGCCGGAAGCCGGCATCCCGGGACGGCCCCGGGACGGCCCCGGTCGCCGGCCGGGTGACGTTCAGCGAAGCGGCTGCCGCCAGTCTTTGGGCCTCCCCCGTGCCGGGGCCGCGGGGCTTCGAGCCGGTCCGGCCGTGGCCGGGATCTCGTGCCGAACGTCGTCTTCCCGGGACGGTCCCGGGAGGGCCCCAGTCTCCTCCCGGGTGACGTTCACCGAAGCGGCTGCCGGCTGTCTTCGAGCCCCCACCCCTGCCGTGGCCGCGGGGATTCGCCCCGGTCCGGCAGCTGACGGTTCCCTGTGCCGGACGCCGGCTTCCCGGGACTGCCCCGGGCCGGTCCCGGTCGCCTCCCGGGTGACGTTCACCGAAGCGGCTGACGGCTGTCTTTGTCCCGCCCCCCCCGTGCTCTCCCTCAGGCGGGAGGTAGACGTGCTCTCCCTCGGCGAGTAGACGTGCTCTCCCTCGGCGAGTAGACGTGCTCTCCCTCGGCGAGTAGACGTGCTCTCCCTCGGCGAGTAGACGTGCTCTCCCTCGGCGAGTAGACGTGCTCTCCCTCGGCGAGTAGACGTGCTCTCCCTGGGCGAGTAGACGTGCTCTCCCTCGGCGAGTAGACGTGCTCTCCCTCGGCGAGTAGACGTGCTCTCCCTCGGCGAGTAGACGTGCTCTCCCTCGGCGAGTAGACGTGCTCTCCCTCGGCGAGTAGACGTGCTCTCCCTGGGCGAGTAGACGTGCTCTCCCTGGGCGAGTAGACGTGCTCTCCCTGGGCGAGTAGACGTGCTCTCCCTCGGCGAGTAGACGTGCTCTCCCTCGGCGAGTAGACGTGCTCTCCCTCGGCGAGTAGACGTGCTCTCCCTCGGCGAGTAGACGTGCTCTCCCTGGGCGAGTAGACGTGCTCTCCCTGGGCGAGTAGACGTGCTCTCCCTCGGCGAGTAGACGTGCTCTCCCTCGGCGAGTAGACGTGCTCTCCCTCGGCGAGTAGACGTGCTCTCCGCGGAGATCGCGCTTGTCGCCAAGGGGTCGCTGTTGCGCTCTGCCTCCGCCTACGTCATCGTACAAGCCGGCGTGATTTCTGCGACCTGCCGCTGGGCGGAGGTCGGCTGGTTGTGCGCTCGCGGAGCTGACGGCCCTCCAGTTCCGTATATGAGGGAACGAGTGACGCCGAGCACTCCCAGGGCAGCGCTGCCGAGCGGCTGCTCCAAGCCACCCGCCAGGCGGCTGGGCAGGGGTCCGTCTGGCTTCTCGGTGGCTTTCCCCCGGGTCAGAGAGGGGACCCGCGGGGCCGAGCAAAGGCGCGGCGGTTTCGAGCGGCCGCTGGCGCACCCTCAGCGGTGTTGGATGGGTTTCGCTCGTCCGTGAGCCGGAGCCCAGCCCGGGCTCGGCAACGAAAGAGGGGAAAAGAAAAAAAGTTGACGAGTGGCTGGCGCCGGCCACTGCCGAAGTGTGGAACCCCCAAAGCGAAGTTTGCCCGGTGGGGCACGGGGGCAGAGAAAGCCGGGGAGACGTGGTGCCGGCGTCGGTCCCACCAAGAATGGAAAGCAAGCCCGTCCAGGCACGGCGAGAGAGAGCCCGGTAAGGGGCAGAGAGAGTTCCCAGCACTGGACCCTCTTCACGGGGGTTCCCCCCCATGGCCAAAGCCGCAGCCCGCGGGGGCACGGCATCTAAGGGAAAAGCCAGCGGCGGTGACTGGCCACTCGTATGCTATGGAGCCCGGCATGGGGGGAGGAGGGCAAGCCGGTGCCCCAGCACGGCTTCCTCCTGGCTCCACAGGGGCGCCCCGTGATGGAGATGTAACTCGGTGCAGCTTGAGGGAAAATGCAAGCCCACATTTCGGGGAGGCAGAGGTGCCCTGTGAGCCGGTGCGGCCCGGTGCAGCTTGCCCCCCCCCCCCCCATCTCTGGAGGGCGCCCCGTTTGCTCCTCCGGCGTGTTGCCCGCACGCCGAGCCCCGTGCCTGCTGGCTGCTCCCGAGGGCGGTGGCGGGTGCGCGTGGCTGTGTCTGTCCCAGAAGAGCGAGGCCGTGGGGCCTCCGCTGGCTTCCTTTCCTTCCGTCCTTGTTGATCGATGAGGCCTTTCGGGTCGCGTCGGAAAGGGCCCCCGGCCGGCAGGGCAAGGGCGGTCTTCCTTTCCACTTCGCTTCCCG